>NC_056748.1:568808523-568856023 GCF_019279795.1 Protopterus annectens
ATTGCCACTGGACTTGTTTGGTTATTCTATTTTATATCTCTTACATTCTCTTTTATAACCTTGTGGAAAAACTCCTTTTACTTTCAAATATGGCCCTAGCAGGCCACTTTAAGCCTAACAAGTTTCCTTTTAAAGGTGAGACTGAAACCGTGCATCTTGTGGTAAACACCTTAACCATTATGACAACCCCCTAATCTTTGTTTTAAAAGGCTTTCCTACAAGTGAATTACAAATTAATCAGGATCTGTCTTCCAGAATACAATTCTTCAAATTAACTTTTTACCACCTTGACAGATACATGGTGCATTTCAGTGGTATGATACTGCTGTGCAATAATTTGGAGAGTTTCTCCTTTCCACAATTTTGTGTGACCACGGAGTTGAAAAAATAATTTTGAACTGTGCAGTCAGGTTACATATGTACAGCATTCTCATTTAGTTGTAAATGAGTATTTTTAGTTCATAGAGAAGCACATTACACACTTCCATGTCCTGGTCTGTAGTATACCACCTCTATAAATCACATTCACTTACATCAGGATGCGGCTTGTGGCTGCAATTTGTAGTTTTTACCTCAATCTACTGAACTCATACCTTGCTAGTAGTGTGAGGCTTTACAGCAAAATTGACATATTTCCAAACCTTAAACCAGATAAAAAAACATCCAGGGAAACAAAGCGTTCTGTTCTGCTTTTAATCCAACATGTAGGTAGCAAACCAACTTAGTGAAGGCAATATAAAACAACTTGAATAGTAACAATGATTGTTACTATTCAAGTTGTTTTATATTGCCTTCACTAAGTTGGTTTGCTACCTACATGTTGGATTAAAAGCAGAACAGAATGCTTCATTTCCCTAGATGTCCTAGATGTTTTTTTATCTGGTTTAAGTGTTGGTTTAACCATTGGTTGCTGTTTGTTTTTGATATTTCCAAACCTGTTGCATTTTACAATCCCAGTTCCTGCAATGGCAAAGTTTTTTAATGTAATTTTCTTGCCTTTTTCAAAATCATTTAAATATTTCTTTATGTGGGTATTCCACTATCAAGACTACTTGTTTGAACTCCAGAAAGAGTTTAGAAACACTTTAAACTCTACGCTCACCTCTAGTGTAATTTTTGTACTTTTATGCAGCACCCAAAACTGTAACAAGAATAGAAGTTGTGTATGTGGGTGGCTTTCAGGATCTCCATGTTTTTTGAAAAGGAAGAATGAAAGGCAGTCTCTGCTTTTCATTTCCAAATGATTGTAACCGTCCCATGTGGAAGGGACAGCATGTTGCTGAAAGCCCATAGTCTAACTTTTTTCGCTAGCACAAAATCTTATTACCCTATTAGGCGTGTTAGCCATGCATAAGTCTAATTATCGTCAGCGCATTACAGAAGTCATGTAATGAATAGACAATGTAGTGCTGCGTTCTTTTTGTCCCCATGTATAACAGTTCATCTGTAGCATAAACATCCAAATTAGCTTTTCTTCCAGTTTAGGTAGTCACAAAGAAATAGAGACATTTATTTTATAAGGGAGCCGTAGAAACAAAGGGAGGTCCTAAAGGTCAGAGTGTAGAAGTAAGAAATGATGAGTACCAGACCCACTTGAGCCATACACAGCCTTCACTAAGTGTTTCTAACTGTTTTTTGAGACACACCTTACAAAATGTTCCTCCACCCAATTAAATTATCATGAGAAACATGGTCAAGCTAAATACCAGCTGAAACAATGAATCAGAGTGAAGTGCTTTAGCAGAGTGGTTAACTGCATGTATAAGGAAGAATGAAACTCTGTACCTCAAAAGGCTGACATTTTCACATATTACTGAGTGACTGTTGCAAATGTGTGTTAGTCCTTGATAACATGTTTTGCTTCTGGAAATATATAAAGTTTAAATGGGAGCATAATGTAGTGAAATTGATAACTGAAAAAAAAAAACAGGAAAAGGGCAATATCTACAGGTTTTAAGTGCGGGCAGGCTGAAACTTTCCTCTTAAAGTCTTCAGTTAAACTTATAAATATGTAATTGCTCATTATGTAAAGCATAGTCAAGGGACACAGCTCACCCCCCCCCCCCAACCTAATGTACTAAGTGTTAAGCTGAAGGTCAAGCTGGATGTTATATGTAGCTATACAGTGCTATTTCTAGTTTTATTGGAAGAATGAATTCTTATGAGCAATGCTGATTCCTTCCTCTCCCCTTCTACAACAGTTCACAATGGAATCTAGTATTCATAGGTTCATAGGTTGGTACTAGGCTATCGGCCCTATGGCCTATACAAGCCTAGCCATAACAATTCCCTGGATATTTCTTCCCACAATATTTACTTCTCTGGACCCCTGTCTAGCAGGGCGACTGACATGATCCTCGGGGTGAATTTCCTATCTCCCATCCAGTCATCAAGGTTCCTTTTGAAGAAGCCAAGGAGGCGCTCTGCTTGACATGTTTGGGCAGTCTATTCCAGAGTATGGGGAGTCTCTGGGTCAGGAACCTATCCCTCCAGCATGTTTTGTTCATTGTGATGACAAGGTTTAGATCCCTGGAGCGTGTGGCTCTGAGGGATTGGGATTTCTTTAAGTGGAGCATGTCCAACAGCTCTGGGTTTGACATGGCCTTGTATGTTAAGCAGAGATCGACTTTGAGTAGACGATATGCGACAGAGTATAGCTGGAGTTTTTTAAGGCGGTAAGTGTAGGGCATCTGCTTTAGGCCTGTGATTCTTTTAGTGAGGTATTTCTGCGGCCTTTCCAGTTGTTGCAGATGTCTTGAGAGGTACATACCAAATGGTTGAAAGGTGAAATTCCTTTTCACCTTCAGCTTTCCAGCAGATGCCTGAAGGCTTTGGGCAAAAAGTGACTGGTATTTGGAACTGTTCATCATTCTGTCAACCATGACTAAAGCCCCAGTTCCAGCTGAAGTAAAGCAACCCCAAAGCATGATACTGGCACCACCATGTTTCATGGTGGGGATGGTATTCTTTTGGTGATGCCAATTGTTGTTTTTGCGCCAAACGTACTATTTGGAATTGTGGCCAAAAATTTCAACCTTGTTCTCATCAGACCATAACACATTTTCCCACATGCTTTTGGGAGACTTGATGTATTGTTTTGCAAATTGTAGCTGGGGCTGGGATGTTTTTCTGAGTAAGAAAAGGCTTCCGTCTTGCAACCCTACCCCATAGTCCAGACATATGGAAAATATGGGAGATTGTTTTCACATGTAGTACACAACCAGTACCTGCCAGAAATTCCTGCAGCTCCTTCAGTGTTGCTGTAGGTCTCTTGGCAGCCTCCCTGACCAGTTTCATCATGTCTTTTCATCAATTTTGGAGGGACATCCAGTTCTTTGCAATGTCACGCCTGTCCCATATTTTCTCCACTTTTTGATGACTGCCTTCACTGTGCTCCATGGTATATCCAATGCTGTGGAAATTTTTTTGTACCCTTCTCCTGACTGATACCTTTCAACAATGAGATCCCTTTGATGCTTTGTAACCTCTCTGCGAACCATGGCTTTTGCTGTAGCAGGCAACTGAGTAAATGTCAGGAAAATCCTACTAGGACAGCCGAACATGCCACACCTTTTGACCACCAAACCTGGACCGAAACACTAAAGGTGGAGGTGTGTCCATATTCATTAAGGATATCCACACCTCCAAGCTAGTTGCTCAGCATAATGCATCTGAGATTATCCAAGTTCAACTAACTCTGGGCAAAACCGCAATCCGGATTGTAGCTTGCTACAGACCCCCCACCATGCCCCAGGATTCCCACTCCTCTTTTCTTGATACACTGGAAAATATTAAGGTACAACCCAACACTCTAATAATGGGTGATTTCAACTACCCTACCATTAACTGGGAAAACTACTCATGTACCAACTCTTTTGCTCAACGTTTTCTGGAAATCATCAATTCCAACGCTTTGGATCAACTTATCCACACCCCCGCCAGAGGCAGCAATATCCTAGACCTGGTCATCACCAACATGGGTGACCAGTGTTCCACAACAGAGGTCAGCTCCTCGTTGGTCAGATCCGACCACAAGCTAATCACCCTAGACATCCACATCCCGCTCCCACCCCCATTAGGAAAACAACCGTAAAAAATTTCTCCAAAGCCAACTTCACGCTTCTTAAGACAGAAGTGGCAAACTTCATGACACCCATGCAGATGGACAATAGAGGTACGATTGCTGAATCCTACACAAATGCACTTTATAAGCACTTACACGAGTGCATGGATTGTGCTATCCCTAACAGAACCAAGATGCTATCCTCCAAAAAAAGGAAGCCAATCTGGTGGTCTTCTGCATAAACAAATTCTACAACAGAAGAAAGAAACTGTTGCAAAAAAGAGTAAAATCCCACGATTGGAGGAACTCCCTCCCTGGTCAGCCTCAGTAAGAAGCTGAGATCCCTCATAAAATCCTCCAAAGCTAGTTATGAAAAAAAAATTGCCACTTATTCTAAAGACAGCCACAAAGCATTCTATAGCTATGTTAAAAATCTCAATGGCAACACTCAGATCTGCTCTGAGTTACAGCACAATGATAGTAAATATACAGAATCAACTGATATTGCCAACATCCTGGCAGATAGGTTCAGTGCTAATTTACATTAAGGGCCCATCTTTATACCGGAAGAATGCAAAGTTCCTGTAATCACGGCTGCACAGGTAAAAACTTCACTCTCCAAAGCCAAGAACACAGCATCCATGGGACCTGACAACATCCCGGGCTGCCTTCTACATGAACTACAGAATGAACTGGCACCCCACCTAAGTACCATGTTCAATCATAGCCTCACCTCAGGCTTTGTGCCCATTGAATGGTGCACCGTGACAGTTATCCCACTCCACAAATGGGGGGCCACAACAGACCCTGGGAACTACCGCCCCATTAGCCTGACGAGCCTTGTCTGCAAGGCCATGGAACATATCATCATGGAACTCATAAACAAAGACATTAGAGATCTCCAAACCCTGGACCCCACAAAGTTTGGGTTTGTAAAAGGCAGATCATGTCTCCTAAACCTGATAGACTTCTTTGAAGTAGTCACCAAGGCCATGGATGAGGGTAAGGTGGTTCACACAGCCTATCTAGATCTCGCCAAGGCATTCAACACCATCCCCCACTCTGGAATTATAGATAAACTCACTAAATTAGGTATAGATCACTATGTCACAAGATGGGTTGCCAACTGCCTTACTGAAAGAACCCACACTGTGAAAGTAGCATACTCCAAATCAGACTTCAAACCAGTGACAAGTGGAGTACCACAGGGTTCATTCCTGGGTCCTCTCCTGTTTGGTATCTACTTCTCTGAAGTACAGGCTAACACAGAAGGTCTTTGGCTAACTAAATTCGCAAATGACTGCAAATAAGGAGCCATAATTGAAACTCCTAATGATGTGGACATCCTACAAAAGGGCCTCACTGAGACAGATGCCTGGTGTCAAAGACATGGTCTCAAGCTCAATGCCAAAAAGTGCATTGTCATCCCCTTTGGTAAAAATTCTGTACCCATGAACTACCACATAGGTGGTAGTCTACTTAACACCGAAAGTGTGATAAGAGACCTTGGGACACTGGTGGACAGTAGTCTCTCCTTTGATAATCACATCGCCAAAGTGGTCAGGAAATCCTTCTACATGGCACACATCATCACAAAAGGTTTCTCATTTAGAAAAAAAGAGGTCATTGTTCCCCTCGACGCATCACTCATTAGACCCATTATAGAGTACAACGCCCCTTTTGGTATGTACCTCACAAGACATCTACAACAACTGGAAAGGCCACAAAAATACCTCACAAAGAGGATTACTGGCCTCAAACAGATGCCTTACGCAGACCGTCTCAAAAAACTCCAGCTTTACTTCGTTGCATATCGCCTACTCAGAGGCGATCTCTGCCTAACATACAAAGCTATGTTAAACCCAGAGCTGTTGGACACGCTCCACTTAAAGAAATCCCAATCCCTCCAAGCTACACGCTCTAGGGACCTAAACCTTGTCACCACAATAAACAGGACATCCTGGAGGGATAGATTCCTGTCCCAGAGTCTTCCCATACTCTGGAACAGACTACCTATCGATGTCAAACAGAGCTCCTCATTAGCACTCTTCAAGAAAAATCTTGATGATTGGATGGGTAATAGGAAATTCACCCTGGGGATCACTTCTGTGGTTCTGCTTGACAGGGGCACAGGAAAATAATTTTCTTGGGTGGCGAAAGCCAGGGTACATTTTTGGCTAGACTTGTATAGGCCCTAGGGCCAATAGCCTAGTACCCACCTATGAACATATGAACTTTATTTGCGGTTAATCAGAGTCTCTTTAATTGATGGCAGGTGTGTACCCAATAAAACTGAATGCTGTAATTAAATCAAAAGTTGCTTCAACAAAGTATTAGTTTAAGGATGTGAACACACAACAAAGTATTAGTTTAAGGGTGTGCACACTCATGCAACCAACGTATTGTATGTTTTTTATTTTTTATATTTTTTCTCCTAACACAGTTGTTTGTTTTTCAATTGAATTGTACAGGTTATAGGTCACATTAAAGGTGGGAAAAATTTTGAAATGATTTATTGTGGTCTCATTTTTTTATATCACAAAAACCTGGCATTTTAACAGGGGTGTGTAAACTTTTTATATCCACTGTATATGCAATATATATTCATACAATTACATACTCATACATTTACATACACGTACACTCACACATACATGCGCGTGTTCATAGAATAGCACTAGGCTAACTTTTTTTTAAGCCTAGCCAATTACCCTATGTGAGAATCAAACTTAACTTTTGTTAATAAAAGTGTTTGTTTTACACAGTGGTGCATCTGGCAGCATTTGTTCCTGCTGAGGATTTTTTATAACTTCGAAGAAACTGTTCATCAGCCGTGTTTGTTCCAGTGGATGTGCCAATTATTTTTCCCTTTAGTCTCATACTTCACCCATTCTGCTACCAATATTAATTCCAGTCTCTACTCCTTAATCCGTACCTCACATTCTCTTTCTGCTCCAAATAAACAGAATCATGAACTAAATGCTGCTCCAACATACACTCTCCAACACTGTTATTGCTCGCTTCACATTTCTGTCATCTCTTTGTGGTACCTACCACTACCTAAGCAAAGTGTCTGCCCGCTGCTCATTGCATCTCTAACACACACATCTGATTTCCAAAAACCTTTTCCCTTGAACTTATTGTAGTTCTGTATCGTCTGTACAATATCCTTCTTTGCCAAGTTCCCTACTGCCCTGTTTTATTTAGCTTCTGTGAAAAGCCTCACCAGTCTAAACACTCATGGCTTACTCGAAAAAAACAAACAAACTGGCAGTGTCCTTGCTGAAGTACCACATTCTCCAAAAGAATGTAGTGGTGTAAAGATCCTTTGCAATATCACACAACAGAAAGGTGGTTAAAAATGAAAGTACTCTCAAAGTTAGTCGTTGTCTGAAAACAACTCTTTTTATTTTGTAAATACTACTTTACAAGCAGATGAGTGCTGCTCAGATAATGTGTTAAATCTTGTAACAACATGCACTTTAGTTGTTCAATGAGTGGGCATTCGAGATATGTCCACCATCAGGGATAGTGCCATCGGTGGGGGGTGGATCACCAGTGTGGGCGCGGTCTAGAGCACTGCCTTGTTCAGCAAGTTTTACCCATCTCCAAAGACTTAACAGCTATGTTTGAATTGCATCTAATGAAAGATAACAAATCTTCTCAAAAAATCTTAAACATAAGTTCAGCAAACTGTGGTTGTAAAGTAAAATCAAGTCCATTAAAAATTGCCTTAATCTGTCACCCTCTACACTCCAGTTATTTGTCTTTATTAAAAACCATTCTAAGTATTGCATAGGCATGGATACCACCTTCCACCAAATTACATTCCTAGCTTAAACCATTGTAAATTAATAAAACAAAAAGGAATAAAAATTGCTGGGTATGTTGATCTATCAATAAAAACAAAGACAGAAAGAAAGTCTCAACTTTCAGGAGAAAATTTGAAAACCCACCTGGGTCAACTCCACTACAACAGCATTCATCTGCAGAGAACAAAAAACAATGTAATTAAATTGCAGGGACGGAGGATAGCATCTAAGGAAAAAGATTAGTTTACAAAAAAAAAAAACCCATAGATCTACAAAAAGACTTTCTGGAACGGGGGGTTTGCAACTGTTTCATCAAACAAATCATAGACCTAATCATTATTTGTAAAGAAAACAATGACCCCAGTTTCGAACCTTCCTTTGACCAGACTGGCAGATGTCTTCATAACCTTACCAGACACAGGGATGATGATAGGTGGAGGACTTGTATCACCCCCACCTATTCATTGGACTTTGACACCAAGAGACCACTCAAGAACAACTGTTGCATTATTAGTGAGAACAAGAATGAATAAGATCCTTCCCCCAAAACCACCCTTTATCATCCGTAAAAACAAGAGCATAAGGTACTATGTAGAAAAAAAAGAGCACCAGTAGAGAACTTGCAACTTAGGAAAGGCACCTGTCAATGCAGCCCACCTTTCTGCAACTATTGCAGATTCATGAGCAACAAGGATGCTTTCTTTTGTTCCAACAATTAAAGACATTTCTGAGCACAGGCTACAGTAACTGCAACTTTGACACAGTTATTTACAGAACACGATGCAAGCTTTGTCTGGCTTTTTATTTGGGAAAAGCTATCAATAAGTTAAAGACAAGGACAGCACACTGCCATGTGTCAAGACACCCCTACCACATCCTTGGCCAAGCACCTAAGGAAAACATTGGACACAACACCTTCATTTTTCATGTCATTGACAGGATCCACTATGAAGACCTGCATAGCAATAGAAATGACAGAGTAGAGAAAAAGGAATTAGAACAGCTGCTTCGAATGAGAGCAGGAAAACCACCAAGCCTGAATATCTTATTTTTTTATTAACAAACAGTCAAAACGAGCAAACAAACTTGTAAAAGATGTAATTTTATACCACCACAGGAGACAAAATCGAATTTTTGTTTCCTGTGGTTAGTATTTTTTATTAACTGTATACTGACCTCAGGAAACTGGACTACCACAATTTTTTACTGAACTTGAGAGAATGACCAGTATATAGATATATATATATATATATATATATATATATATATATATATATGTGTGTGTGTGTGTGAGTGTGTCTTTCTCTCTCTCTATATATATATATATATATATATATATATTCATATTTCTCAATAATCTTGATCAATTTATATAAAAAAGAAGAAAGAAAAAAGATTAAAGATATAACCCCAACAGCCTAAACAGGGTGTCTCTTATTTGGCTAATTAACTACCAAATGAGCACCATGTCGCCCACAAAGCACTAAATCAATCCCGGATTGTCAGCAGTATCTAACCAATTTTCGAAGAACACATTTAAAACTGGAACTATCAGCTGTAGGAATCAGCACATGAATGTAGACCTAACTCCCACAGGCAGATCTGACGAAGGTACATGAAGGTGTCTCAGAATCAGCACCAGAAAGTTGAGACTTTCTTTCTGTCTTTGTTTTTATTGATAGATCAACATAATCAGCAATTTTTATTCCTTTTTGTTTTATCAATTTACAATGGTTTAAGCTAGGAATGTATTTTGGTGGAAGGCAGTATCCATGCCTAGGCAATACTTAGAATGGTTTTTAATAAAGAAGAATAACTGGAGTGTAGAGGGTGACAGATTAAGGCACTTTTTTAATGGACTTGATTTTACTTTTCAGCCACAGTTTGCTGCAGTTATGTTTAAGATTTTTTGAGTAGATTTGTTGTCTTTCATTAGATGCAATTGAAGCATAACTGTCAAGTTGTTGGAAACAGGTAAAACTTGTTGATCAATGCAGTGCTCTAGACTGTGTCCACAGTGGTGACACATTCGCCCACCAATGGCTGTATTTGAGCATTGTAAATGTTCAGTACAATAACAATGAATGTATGTATGGAGGGTTGTATTTCTTTTTTAAGTGTTGTATGACCTTGGAGTAGGTATATATAAGTTTGGAGGGTATAAAGACCTGCAAATATAATCATTTGTTTCACCATGAATTTAGGGTATTTTTAGGGTGTTTACTGGTAGTAATTGTATTTTTATATTAAATCAATGTAATGTCTTACTTTGAATCTGAAGGGTAGCCCATTAAGGAGGATAACTTTAGTATGGATGATTTAGGAGGACATTCTTAGTAATAAACACATGAACCCCTAGTAACTGTATTGGCTACAGAGTCAGTCTATATGTTGGAAAAGTTAGAAGTACTAGGAAGACTCTTAGGTCAGAATCATATGAGGTTACTAGGTTAATGTCACTGGGGCTATTTCAAGCCTAGTCAAGTGTTTATCCACAAAAAGAAACCTCAGTCAGCACCTGTCATTCCTGTCAATGAGGGACACAGATGAAACCCCGGGACAAATTTGTGGTTTCCTATCCACTCATCAAGGTTGCACTTGAAGAGGGTCAGTGATGTGCTCTGTTTGACGTGTATGGGAAGTCTGTTCCAGAGACTGGGCAGCCTCTGAGAGACAAACCTGTCTCTCCAGCAAGTTTTGTTAATGTCACATATTAGGTTCAGGCTTTTTGAGTGGGTAGTGCATGGGGAGTTAGACTTACAGATATGGAGCATCTCTAGTAGGGCAGGGTCCGAGATTGCCTTTTAGACGAGACACAGATCACCCCTGAGCAATTTGTACGATACCGAGAAGAGTGATAGTGATTTGAGCCTGTCTGCATAGGACAGGTGCTGGAGGCCATGGATTCTCTTTGTGAGGTATTTCAGTGGCCTTTCCAGTTGATGCAGGTGTTTGGAGAGATATATCTCAAATGGGGCATTATACTCAATTATTGGTCTAATGTGGGAGGAGTATGGAGATGTAATAACCTCATTTTTTCTGGATGCAATCCCTTTACTTATGAGATGAACCAAGTAAAAGGCTTTTCTGACCACTACTGCTACATGATGGATGAATATGAGGTTGTTATCAACCTGAGTGCCCAGGTCTCTCACCATACGTTGTGTGCTTAGGGAGTTGCCATTGATGTGGTAATCAGCAGGGGTCGTGTTTTGCCAAATGGTATGATGATACATTGTTTTGCATTTAGCTTGAGGCCATGACTTTGGCATCAGTCATTAGTTGCTGTGGGACTCTCTTGCAGTATGTTAGCATCATTTGGGGAATCAATGACAGGACCCAACTTACAGTCATCAGCAAACTTGGTCAGCCACAGGCCTTTTGTCTTTGCCTGTACCTCCAAGAAATAGATGCCAAACAGTAGGGGTCCCAGGACAGATCCCTGGGGAACTCCACTAGTGCCAGGTCTGCTATCAGAGGTGAAGGTGCCTGTTTTGACTTTGAGGGTCCTGTTGTTGAGCCAGTTGGCCACCCACCTGATGAGAGATGGATTTATGCCAAGTTGTGTTAGCTTTTCAATGATGCCTGAGTGGGGGATTGTGTCAAAGGCCTTTGCTAAGCCAAGATAAGCTGTATGTACTGACTTTCCCTCTTCCAGGGCATTGGTGACAGTCTCAAAGAAGTCAACCAAGTTCAACAGGCAAGATCTGCCCTTGACAAATTTGAACTGGGTGAGGTCAAGTGCTTGGAGATTGTCTATGTCCTTGTTTATGAGATCCATAGTAATATGCTCCATGGCTTTACAGATCAGACTTGTCAAGCTAATAGGGCAATAGTTTCCAGGGTCAGTAGTGGCACCACCTTTGTGCAAGGGGATGATAATGGCGGTTCTCCACTCTGCTGGAATGAAGCCAGTACTTATGCTGTGATTGAATAGGGTGCTCAATAAGGAAGCCAGTTCTTGCTGGCGATGGTGCAGAATACATCCTGGGATACTATCAGATCCCATGGAAGCTGTATTTTTTTCTTTGGATAGAGTCTGTAACACTTGATCTATGGAGATGTGAGGTGCGGGACAAGTAACTGGGATGTCAAAAGGGCCTTTGGGGGGATGGGGGGTGATGTTTGTGCTTAACCTATCTGCTAGCAGGTTGACTAAGTCAACAGGGTCAGTGTAAGTGATACTGTTAAGTACTAGTTCGGAACAAACCTGAGCTTTGCCATGGAGGTTCCTGACATAATTGAAGAAGACTTTATGGTTTCCCTTTCTTATGGAGGCTAGTTTTGATTCATAATTGGCCTTGGAGGTTTTCACTAGTGATCTAATTTGCTTGTTGAGGCTAAGGAGGAAGTTTTTCCAATTTGGAATTTGTTCCCTTTTATCCTTGGACAGCACTTTCTTCCTTTTGTTGTAAAGCCTGCTGATAGAGTATGTCCACCAAATAGGTTTGTGTTCCATTGAGGAGCAGGTTTTAGTTCTTTTGGGTATGGCTGAGTCCATGCAGTTGTACAGATGCTTGTAAACTGCATTGACGTACTGTTCAGCATAGCTGTCTGCATCCTCTGGGTGTGGGGGGGTGTGAAGCTACAGATACCCTCCCTTAGGAGTTGTAGTCAGTATTTGAGAAGTTTTTTAGCTTGATTTCAGCTGGGGGGGGGGCAGAATCTTTGAATAAGACATCCCGATGATGTGATCTAACCAGGGTAGGACATACTATGGGAGTGGTGCAACGGTCACCCATGTTGGTGAGAACCAAGTCCAGAATGTTATCTCCCGTTGTGGGGGATGAGACGAGCTAGACTAGTGCATTAGAATTGATAAAGTCGAGGAATCGTTGAGACAGTGCGTTAGTGCAAGAATAGTTCACCCAGTCTATGGTGGGGTAGTTGAAGTCACCAAAGAACAGGGTGTTAGGAGGTACCTTGATGGAGTCTAGTAGATACAGGTAAGAGGAGTGGGTTTTGAATCAGTTAATGACAGAGCAAGCATCTCTTTTGGAGAAAGAGTTTGGGCAGAAACTAGTACAACCAGGGAGGGGAGAAAGTGAGACCATTGATTCTGATGTTGAAGAAGAGCCAAGTGGATTACATATTAATAATTAGGTACACATTTGGGTGGCAATGCACCTAGCTAATGACAGAGTAGTAAATGCATTGGCTTTCTTTGTTCGGGCAAAGTCCTCTGCAGCCCTTTTATTAGTTGTCTCTTGAACCCTCCTGTTGTAGTATCACTGATACCAAGTTCACTTCAGAAGAAAAAGGGTGCAGTTTCTGAGGTTTTCAGCTATAATGATATTAGGCAGATTCAATGTCTGACAAATACAATTACACGTCTTCCATTTTGAATTGTATCATCATGTTTTTACCTAATATGGTAGCATTAAGCTTATCCAACTGTATCCAGGTCTTATATGGGTTGTAGTTTGGTTTTCAGATGTTGCGGGATACTTTTGTTTAACTTGGAAAGGTAGGAAAACAGGAGGGTTTTTGTGAAGTGCCAGGGCTGGGAAGGATGCTCCCAGAAAGGAAGAAGGAAAAAAGTGACAGTTGCTTCCTCACTGGATTATGGTTTAACATAGAGCAGTGATGGTGAACCTTTTGGGCTTGGCGTGTCAAAAATTTGGAAAATGCCTATCTTGACTCTGCTGCATGTACCCCCCCCCCCCCAAACAAACAAGAGAGAAACAATTCTTTACGTATTCATTTATTTAAAAAAAATACAGTCCAATTGTGTGCTGCTATGCATTATAAAAGAAAAATTGGTGACTTACAACAGAGAAAACAATATGCGCACTGATAATTTGGCTTAAAATAGTGCATCAAAAAATTACCCTACAATAATTTTAAATTGATCTGAAAAAAATGTGGAACACACTGCATTTGCTTTTATTAACATCAATTATTGACTTTTTTTTTTTTTTTTGCTGAGTTTTAATAGATAAGTGCAGTGTCGCACATTTCTTGTATTTTTATTCATTCAGTTTCTTTGGTAACTCGGGTATTGGTGAAGACTGGTGTGCCACCCAAAACGTTGTGGCGTGTCACCTTTGACACACGTGTCATAGGTTCGCCATCATTAACTTAGAGAAAGAGAGCATTTCTCCCTGTACTGAATGGCAGGGTGCGTATAATGAGAAAAGCTGAGAAAGTGCAGGATAGTGTCTCATGTAACAGTATTAAGTGAAGCTGGTTGGAACATTTAGTTGTTGATGTGGGAGTTGTAGATATATCATGTGAAGTGAAGGTGGTGGGGCAGACAGTGTGGGACTTCCAAGGTGAGAGGTTAAATCAGCTGCTGTGGTACTTCAAGTACCAGAAAATCAGAATCCATCAGATGATTGGCAGAATTAGGAGACCAACAGGTGTAATTGTAACAGTTGTGCAACATCATTCTAAATTATATGTGGGGAGGATGAACACATGTAGGAAAGGTGTAGTACATAAACTATACAATCACCTGAGCCTTGCATTGTCAGCCAGGCATGTTTTTCTTGAAATCTTTGTCTGACTTAAAATAAATCATATTTTATTTATTTATTTTAACTAAATATAGCTGCCTGTAGTCCCAGAGAGACTTTACAAAAAATCAGACCATAAGTCAAAAATGTAACTTTGTTCAAGATCACAGTAGCATTAATAAACAAGGTAGACCCTTGTTACAACAAAGCAGTGGGTTGAACATCTGCTGCTGTGGCTGCTTTAACACCACTGTGCTGTAAGATGTTCAGTCTTTTCCGGTGAGTGTGATGTCAAGGATCAACAGATGCCAGTCCCTCCGGGACAAGTCCACTAGAAGCAGAGTCAGTAGCAGTGAACAGAATTTTGCTGTGTATATATGGGGATAGACTCCACATGCAAAGACACGTGGGGCCCACGCTACTGGGCCATGATCAGCCTGCATCTTTGGTACTGCCTATAGTCCCAGAGGTTGTACAATGAGAAGGATATCAAGTTGATTGGACATGTCCAGAGGAAAGCTATCAGAGGGATTCCCACAATGAAGGAGGACTATGACCAAAGACTACAGGAACTGGAAATGGGGTCACCAGATGCCAGAACACATGGATGAGGCATAATATAAATGCACAAAACTGTGTTGGCAAGATATGAAAAGGTTGTCCTGATGAAGAAGGACAGAAAAGGGCAGGTATCATATTATAGGGGATATTCCATAGAAATCTAAAACGACTTTTTCACAGTGATCGTTGTGAATCCAGGGAATATACTGCTAGAATATGTAGTGGAAAGAAAATCCATAGAAACATTTAAGAGAGTATGGGCAGATGAAGAAAGTACAAAGGGTAAACAAATAAATATTAACTGAATTTAAAGGACAGATTAGATAGGCCAGCTGTCTTCCTTGTCATCATGATGTTGGAACCTAATCCCTAGTTTATGCCCAAGACCAAATGGAAAGGCACAGTATAAAATGTACGACTGCTGTTGACGCTACAAAATAACATTATTATTATCTGAGGTGGATCACAAATGCATATCTCTTTTCTTTCTCAACTAAACACATTCTTTATTTTCCTTAACCAGTACAATGCTTCTGAAAATGAGCTCCTTGGCATTTTTTATTGTGTAACGTCTGTGTGGTAAATCACTGGTCTAAAGTTTGTGCCTCTCACCATGCAGGGCATATGAAAAGCTGTTGGTTGTATCCACAAAATGTTGGCACAATCTTTGCAAAAAATATTAATGCAGCAGTTAAAGTTTATTAACACTCCTTATAAAAAGTCTGTAAATAAAATTGTTAATATTTTCTCCATAGTCGCAAACCTTCCTCCTCACTGAGTGATATAACCCTTTCCCTGTCATTGATCAATTCCATATTGCTTCTGAACTGATCCCAACCTAAAGCTTAGTATCATAAACTTTTTTTTTGTTTGTTTTTCTTTGGCTTTATCTGTTGGGCATCTGGCTGATTACTGCAGACTGAGACATGGCCATAACACAAGCAGCCATTGGGGGATATTCTACTTTAGGGCCTAAATACTAATGTGCCATGGTAAGCATTTTGGAATAGATTTGTAATAGATATGGAACAAAGGTGTCAGCCACTGCCCCGAATGATGTAGTCCACATGCAGCATTGTCCAGTCCCCACCCTTGTGGGAGGATATGCCGATTAGGTCTCTGGTGTCTGCCTGGGATATATTAATAGAAGATGTGTCTGCAAGATGCATCCTTCAACATGTTGTCAGGAGGAGGTGAGTAGGTAATGCCTTTTCCCTTTGTCGTTTCCCTGGTCAACTTCTGTAGTGCAGGGCAGCTAGTTGAACCCGGTTTGCCTAAGTTGTAGTCAGGGCTGCATACCTCTCGACAGGCAGAGGCATGAACTTAAATATGCAAGCTGTCAGGACAGAGAGTTTTGCTGTACATTGTGTGGCAGGGAGGTATCACTGAATGTGTTTGAGAAGGGTGTAATTTTAGGAGGAAACTATAACACGTGGTCATCATTATTGGGAAATTACATCTAACTGAATATTTTTCTAAAGCAAGAGACACTGTGTGTGTGTGTGTGTGTGTGTGTGTGTGTGTGTGTGTGTGTGTGTGTGTGTGTGTGTGTTTTGTGAATGTGCATACATTCTGTACTGAGCTTTTATTATGATATGTACGTCCTCTGTAAAGATAAATTAATTTATGCATGTATTTCTTCCAAGTAATTGTTATCTGATTTATAAAAATGACCTATACTTCTTCAGAAAATCCCACACTCTTTTTATACGACTGTAAGTTTTTCTGCAAAAAAGAGGATTGTGAAAAAAAATAATTTTTTGCCCATTTACATTAATAATGAACTCTGGAATTGTATTTTAGCTCTGTGTGTAGACTGCTATTCCAAGGGTCTTAGTAACATGAGCAAGAATTCTGAAACATTCACTCCCAAGCTGATTAAATGCTATGAATACAGTCATAGAAAAGCTTTTCATTAATCAGAGTGACTGTTTACAGATTGCTACTTCCTTGACTTCTTTAACTCATATCAGTTTTCAGGAAAAAGCTTCTGAAATAAAGACACACTGTATCAGTGTATAAAATGGATCACAATAAGCACCACACAATATCTCTCCTTGTTTAGATATGTTTTGCATTCAGCTGCTGTGAAAATAGAGTGCAACATTTTACTGCTCAAGTACTTCCCAAGTGCAGTTAACATTTGTTTAGAATAATACATTTTCAAAAAAGTATAATTATTAATGAAAAACAAAGAAATCCTGAGAGGCACAATGATATGACCTATCGCCTAAGGCTGCAAACATTGCAGGAGTGCTGTTACCTCTCCAAGTGGATATAACTTCACTGCATACTCTGTCTTACTGTCTGCATATATGTATCCTCTTAGTAAAATGAGTACTTTCATAAAGATGTTAAGAAATTTAACGGCTGAACAGAGTTGGTTGCATCATAGCTAAGTAGTGAACATTTTGCAAGTGGATGTATAATTTTACAGTCTAGGACTGTTTTGTCAGTGTATTATCAGTAACAGCACTAGGAGTGCCTAGCTGAATATACATTTGGAGGTATTATTTATTTATTTTTATTCCAGATGCCTGGTATATGTGTCACTGTATTATCTGCTAAATCTGTAATAATATTTTGAATTTTTACACTGTGCTGTCAGAGTTGCCAGGTTGGCTTGAAACACATATAACTGCATTACATGAAGCAACTTATTTGCTATCAAACTATTTTACTAGTCTTTCACAAATGCATGAGCAGTTTATCATTCTGATGCCTGTAATTGCCTGCAATGGAATACTGATAGAATTGGATGGCTGAGACATAAAAGGGTGATCATAGAATTGGATGGCTGAGACATAAAAGGGTGATCATAGATAAAGAGATGTGACTAGCAGTAGGAAGGATGGAGAGAAGGGGTGGCTGCCTCAGGCACAGGCTTATACTGGGTGCAATCCATGCTTTTGAAAAAGGGTCTTATTGGTAAGTATCACCAGACTTCGCAGATGTCCAGAATTTCATAGAGTATCCCAATTTTGCCTCATATTTTAACCTTGTCCCTCCTAAAATGTTTGATTTTCTTGCAAATTGTTTAGAATTAAGTCAGTAATACCCTACATTAAAGTTTCATAATTTTATTGTTCAGAAAATGCATGCTGATGCAAAACCTGCTGATCCATTAACCTTTTTAAGTGAATGAGAGTAATATTTAAAAATTGTCCCTGATTTGTGGCCTTTGTTTCTTCCAGTATTTTTGGCTTTATCCAAAATTCTTTTTTTTTCCAAACACCTTTACTGAATTATCACTTGTGACACAGGCAAATTTAGATGCATATAAAAGTAATCACACCCTAATTAACATAACAAACATTTAAGTCTTGAGCAAAGAAGTTGTGAAATATGAGCATCGCAGCTTCTCAATAACTGTAGCAAGGAACTATTATATAAGGTTCATAGGTTCATAGGTTTATACTAGGCTATCTGCCCTAAGGCATTTATAAGCCTAGCCCAAAGTTTTGTGGCTTACGCCACCCCTTATGTTAAAAAATACTGTGCCCATTAGTTTGTTGTGCCTCTGTCCAGCAGTGACACAGAGATGATTCCTGGGGTAAACCTACGATCTCCCATCCACCGGTCAAGATTTCTCTTGAACAGAGCCAGTGAGGTGCTCTGCCTCACATGGACCGGGATTTTATTCCACAGCATAGGGAGTCTCTGGGTGACAAATCTATCCCTCCAGCATGTCCTATTTATATCCGTGCTAAGGTTTAAGTCGCTTGCTCTAGTGGATCTGGTAGATTTGGATTTTTTGAGGTGGAGCATGTCCATTAATTCCGGGTTGGACATGGCCTTGTATGTCAGGCACAGGTCACCTCTGAGCAGGCGGTATGCGACTGAATAGAGCTGGAGTTTCTTCAGTCTGGCAGCATATGACAGATTTTGGAGTCCCTTTATCCTTTTGGTGAGGAACTTTGGGGTCTCTCCAATTGCTGCAGGTGTCGGGTGAGATACATCCCGAATGGGGCATTGTACTCGATCATTGGTCTGATAAGTGAAGAGTACAGGGGAACAATGACCTCACTTGATCTGGATGTGAATCCCTTCATGATCAGGTGGGCAATGTAGAAGGTCTTTCTAACCACTTTAGCAATGTGAGTGTCAAAAGAAAGGCCACTGTCAACCTGGGTCCCCAGGTCCCTGATAACCTCTTCTGTGCTTAATGGATTGCCACCTATATGGTAGCTTGGGGTTACCTTGTTTTTCCCAAAGGGTATGACTATACATTTTTTGGCATTTAACTTCAGGCCATGGCTCTGGCACCAGTTATCAGTTTCCGTGAGACCCCTCTGAAGGATATCTGTGTCCGATGTACTTTCCACTATGGCCCAGTTTGCAGTCATCTGCAAACTGTGTCAGCCATAGTCCTCCTATGTTTGCCTGTACTTCTGAGAAGTAGATGCCGAACAACAGGGGGCCAAGGACTGAGCCCTGTGGGACACCACTTGTGACCGGCTTGGAGTCTGACATGGCGCCAGCAACTCTAACCCTGTGGGTTCTGTCCTTTAGCCAGTTTGCAACCCATCTTGTGACATATGGGTTTACATTTAAGCTGGTAAGTTTCTCTATAATACCCGAGTGGGGTATTGTGTCGAAAGCTTTTGCAAGGTCAAGGTAGGCTGTATGGACTGCCTTTTCCTCATCAATGGCCTTGGTGACTGTTTCGAAGAAGTCGACCAAGTTCAAAAGGCATGATCTGCCCTTGACAAAGCCAAACTGGGTCGGGTCCAATGTCTGCAAGTCCCCTATGTCTTTGTTTATGAGTTCCATTATGATCCTCTTCATAGCTTTGCAGACCAGGCTTGTTAAGCTTATGGGGCGGTAATTACCAGGGTCCGTAGAGGTACCGCCTTTGTGGAGTGGGACCACAGTTGCCGTACGCCACTCCTTGGGCACGTATCCTGTGGTAAGGCTAAGATTAAACAGCTGCCTTATATGCGGGTTTAGTTCCTCGTTGAGTTCGTGTAGCACACAGCCGGGGACACCATCCGGTCCCATTGATGCTGTGCTTTTAGCTTTAGAGAGAGCGGCTTTCACCTGGGCATTTGAGATGTCTGGGAGGCTACACTCCGCTGGGATAGTTATCTCTCCTTTTGGGGAGGGGGGTGAAGTTTGCACTGAACCTGTCTGCCAGTATGTTGGCAATGTCTGTGGGTTCAGTGATTTTTGTATAATTTTGGACTAATTCTGCGCATATCTGGGAGTTTCCACCCAGGTTTTAACATAGCTGAAGAAGGCCTTATGATTGTCTTTTGAATCTATTGCAATTTTTCTCTCAAAGTTGGCCTTGGATGATTTTATGAGTGCTCATATTTTTTTACTAATAATGATCAAGGGTGTCTTCTCTTTTATGGATTTTGCTCTATCATGTAACAGCTTTCTCCTCTTATTGTAAAGTTTGTTTATGGCGGGGGTCCACCAGACTGGACGTTTGCCCTTGGTGGAAAGAGTCTTGGTTTTATTAGGGATTGCCTGATCCATGCAGTCCTGGAGGTGTTCATAGAAGGCATTTGTAAGGGCTTCCGCAGCTTGGGTTGTGGTTTCCACTGGCTCGGGGGCCTTGAAGGATACCACACCAGTCTTGAGTAGTGTGAAGTTTGCTTTAGAGTTCTTCACTGTGGTCTTTTTTGTTTGGGGTGGGGGCGGGATGTGGATTTCCAGTGAGATAAGTTTGTGATCTGATCTCACCAATGAGGGATATACTTCCGGTGTGGAGCATTTTGTCCCCATGTTTGTGATGATGAGATCTAGTATATTTTCTCCTCTTGTGGGAACGGTGACTAGTTGTTCCATGGCATTTGAATTTATGAACTCCAGGAACCTTTGGGCTAGAAAGTTGGGGCTTGAGTAATGTTCCCAGTCTATATTCGGGTAGTTGAAATCACCCAATATAATGGTGTTTGGAGATACATTTATACCCTCCAGTGTCTTCAGGAAGGCTGTGTGGGGTTCCTGAGTTTGAGAGGGTGGCCTGTAGCATGCTACAAATTGTAGAGCAGTTTTGCCTATGGTTAATTGCACCTGGATGGTTTCCGATGCTTTGCATTGCCACCAACCATGAGGTGTGGGTATCCTTGATGAATATGGATACACCCCCTCCTTTTGTGGTGTGGTCCGGGTTTTGGGGCCGGAACGCATGATATGAGGTAAAACCTGATAGTGCCGGGGTGCTCTCAGGAGCCTTGAACCAGGTTTCAGTCACAGCACAGACATCGATGTTCTCCATACTGAGAAGGGTCTCGAAAGCGTGCATTTTGAGATTTAGACTTCTGGCATTGAGCAGCATTACCCTTAGTTTCTTCCCATTTTTGTTTTCTAGGGTGGTAGGTTTAGAATGTGAGCCTTGCCTAAAAAAGGCACTATGGGGGTGGCAAGAGCCTTAGCCAATATCCGGAATCCCAGGGGTGACAGGTGCAAGCCGTCCCTTGCGAAGCAGCGTGGCTTGTCAAGCATGTCATCCCAGGCAGACAGACACTGGATCCCCTTTGAATGACACCAGAAATTAAGCCAATTGTTAAAGCTGATCATCTTGTCTGTATGTTGTGGCATCATTCTTGGTGATGGAAGGATACTGCTCAGGGTCAGGGTCATACCTGCCTGGGCTACATAATCAGAGAGCTCCTCTATGTCTCTTTTCATGTAGTCCAGGGAGGTACGTCTCAGGTCGTTCACACCAGCATGGACAATGACTGTGTCATATTTGTACTTGCTGTGGAGTGACCCGAGTGCTTGTGTTATGTGGCGGATTCTAGCGCTCGATAGGCAGCTTACTGTGACCCTCTCCTTGTTCAGCCTGGTGAGTGGGACGTCAGTGTGTTTGACTATGGAGTCACCTATGACAAGTATGTTTGGTGTTGTATTTGGCCTTAAGGGCTGTGACTACTTTGCACACTGATTTTGTGATGTGTTGCCTGTGGTGTGTCATGAGGTGGCAGTTGCTTGGATGTCTGCTTTGGAGGCCTCTGCTGTTTAGGTAAATTTTTGCTCAGAGCCTCCGAGTATGACTTTGTGTGTTTATGTGTTTGATTCATTGTTGTGATAGCTTTATGTGAGACTGGTTTTGCGGTGTGTGTAGTTGCCTTCTCCTCCTGTCTGGTCTTGCCAGTCCTGAGTTGAGAGAGCTCAGCCTCCAGTTTGGCTAAATAGCTGCATCTCTCACAAGTATTTGTGTTATGTGGGAGGAGGAGAGGGTTGTCAGTGTACATGAGGCAATTGTAACATTGCCTCAATATTCCCAAATTCACCAACTGGACAGGAGAGGATGCCAGCATCTGGCCCTTCGACATGCTAGAGAAATTTAGAAGTTAGGGGGTTAACTGAATAAGAGAGGACTTAGTAAGGAAGTGGGTACTCCTGGGGGGGGGTTGCTAGTGAGGGACTTTGTATAATACAGAAGTGCTAAACCTGAAAAGAAGATGCTTTTAAGACAAGTAAAAGCTTTTAGGAACAAGTGCTGTGCTTTTTAGTTAAGGGATATACTGTTTAGATTACTAGTA
Source organism: Protopterus annectens (assembly GCF_019279795.1). Classification (NCBI taxonomy): domain Eukaryota; kingdom Metazoa; phylum Chordata; order Ceratodontiformes; family Protopteridae; genus Protopterus; species Protopterus annectens. Next base: position 568,830,917 of record NC_056748.1, read on the forward strand.
GAGCAGTTCTAAGGGAAAAATGAAGAACAGACTTTATGGAGCCAGAAAAAGTTTAACCTTGTTAAACCAGCGCTGCCCGATGCTGCTCTAGTGGCAACTCCGCGCTAAATCGCGCTAAAGCACTCTAAAGCGTGCTTGATAGCAGGGGCTGGAAAGAGCCAGGAAATGACCCAAAACGGCCAATAAAACTACAGTTTCAAGTCAGTAACCACTCCCACGGGGGGCAGGGGAGCAGCTCAATGTTTTTCACTGCCACTGATCAACAGAGAGACTTTCCTTTAGCCCAAGCAAAAATGGCCTCACAGAAACTTACAAAATAGTTCAAGAACAGCAAGCCTGTAACTTGAACTTTTCTAAATCTCAGAAAAGTGGGAAAAAAGCAAGATTTTTTTTGTTTTTGTTTTTCAGAGATAGCAGAGGTTCACAAGTAATATCAAGTTATAACAGTGCAGTAAATGACCCCACACAAGAGTGCTAGGTCAAAGACAGAAAAATATGCAAGTTTTGAGAAAAAAACGATTTTAAAATTAAGTGCAAACAGGAAATTCAGTAAACAGCTTTTGGTTGTGCTCTAAATACAGCTACTAATGCAGAAATCAAGTTTAACAAGCCAGAAAATGCTCAAACTAGGCAGCTATGCAGAAAAACTTATCAAATAAACAGAGGAAAAATACTTAAAATCTCAAAAGTGGCTCCTTTCTTCTCTCAGCGTTTTCTCCTCTTGGTGGGTGCTTCACCAACAGCCAACAAGCCTGAAAAGACGCCAAAACCATGAGGCAACTAGGTTTTAAGAGAGGAAGATGAAGGAGTTTTGGAAATGACACCTTTTGGCCAATAAAACTACAGTTTCAAGTCAGTAACCACTCCCATGGGGGCAGGGAAGCAGCTCAATGTTTTCACTGCCACTGATCAACAGAGAGACTTTCCTCTAGCCCAAGCAAAAATGGCCTCACAGAAACTTACAAAACAGTTCAAGAACAGCAAGCCTGTAACTTGAACTTTTTTAAATCTCAGAAAAGTGGGAAAAAAGCAAGATTTTTTTTTTGTTTTTGTTTTTTCAGAGATAGCAGAGGTTCACAAGTAATATCAAGTTATAACAGTGCAGTAAATGACCCCACACAAGAGTGCTAGGTCAAAGACAGAAAATATGCAAGTTTTGAGAAAAACAACAATTTTAAAATTAAGTGCAAACAGGAAATTCAGTAAAGAGCTTTTGATTGTGCTCTAAATACAGCTACTAATGCAGAAATCAAGTTTAACAAGCCAGAAAATGCTCAAACTAGGCAGCTATGCAGAAAAACTTATCAAATAAACAGAGGAAAAATACTTAAAATCTCAAATGTGGCTCCTTTCTTCTCTCAGCGTTTTCTCCTCTTGGTGGGTGCTTCACCAACAGCCAACAACCCTTAAAAGACGCCAAAACCACGAGGCAACTAGGTTTTAAGAGAGGAAGATGAAGGAGTTTTGGAAATGACCCCTTTTGGCCAATAAAACAGCTGTTTGTTACCATTTAGCAAACCCGGTTACTACCATTTAGCAAGGAAATACAATGTATCTACTCAGTAGTTCATTAGACCTTTTTGGTTGTACCAGTTATCAGTTTTATGTTCTGCCTAAATGGTTTTGTCCATGAGTTCAGGTTGAATGTGAACATTAAATGAATACTGTAATGCCGGTATGCTTTGTAATGTAGCAAAATACTGAAGTACAGAGACAATGAATTTAAAAACATCGATCCAAAAAGATCAAAACACGAAATACTGAAAAAAAACAACTGAGCTTGTATTTTTTGCAGCAGAACTGTGCACTCATGTGGGGTAATGTGCCCCTCATACCTTTTGCTAACCAATACCAATTCCAATGCCAAGATCACTGTACAGTGGAGAAATGGCAAATTCACAAATCTCCTCTGTTTGCAATCTCACAAACTTAATGCCAGCAGAAACAATTGAATGAATTTCAATCACTTTTGCCAACTGAAAAATGTTTGATATTACAAATATTCTATAGTACAGAGTGTTTCCATATAAATATATAGATCCCTGTCAGATGATAGAAATTTCATATGACTGAAATTCATTTGACTGAGACCATAAGACTGAAATTTCAAAATACTGAAAAATCACTTGACTGAAACCCATAATACTGAAATCTTACAATGCTAAATTTCAACATATTGAATTTTAAAGTGGACGATATAAAACCAGAATAGGTGGGGGGCTGTGCCCCCCACACACACCCAACTATGTAAACTAACTTCAGGATCGCACTACAGTGGGGAAAATGGCATATATCTTTTCCCCACTGTAGTGCACTCCTGGAGTTAGAATATATAGTCAGGGGGTGGGGGGGGGCACAGCCCCACACCTATTCTGGTTTTATATCATCCACTGTTCTATTCTGGTTTTATATCGATGGAACCTTCTATGAAAAACAAAATAAATTGTATCCAATGCCTGCTCCTTCTCTGAAGCTTGCATCAGAAAGTAAATAGGCTTCCTTGGATCCTATCCTTTTGGATCTGAAGTTGTTACCTAGGACCCGTTACTCCCCCACCATACATCTGGTACCCTCTCTGGTACCATCTCCTTTTCTGGAATCCTGCCGGTGCTCCAGGTCTCTCTCCGTGACATCATCTCATTCTTCCAGAAGTCTGTCCTAGGCTGATGGGGATAGAATGATGAGGAAGTTTCTCTTGGCACAGATTCAGACAGGAGCTCTTCTGGCTTCTACTCCTTTGAGTCAGGAAGCCATTATTAGTACTACACCACCAATCTGTGTCTTCTCCGATCTGACCTGTCATTTTGGAAGCCTAGGATCTGAGTCTTCCAGGACTGTCAGCATCAGATCCAAATATCATAGTATCTTTGGCTCCGAGGCTGTTTCTGAGTGTTCCAGCTCCAAGCATTTCAGAGCTGGATGAATCTTGGAGCTGAAGCATCCCTGTTGGATCCAAGGCATTACAGTCGACTCCAAAACTGTCATATCTGTCTCTGCCCCTCAGAGCTTCAGCAATGGATAGCTTCACTCCAGTCTCTGCCCTGTGTGGATAAATATCAGAGCTGGGAGCTGATGGGGTGGAAGTGTGGCTTCTCGGCTCCATCAACTTCCTTCTCCTCAGAACATTCTGCCTTTGAGGTGGTGGAGAGATTGTTCTCTGCTTCTACAGGATGGACATTTCTTCCACTATCAGATCTCTTCCCCCTGGATCCTCTAAGTCTCTCTCCCTTTAGCCCTATCATTTTAGTCCACAGGGACAGCCGGCCCAAAGTCTCCAGGCTACCCAGCAGGATATTACTATTTCTTCTGATACTTCTCTGGAACACCCCACAAGGAAGTCCCCAGGTAGAGGAGTATGGACTTCCCTCAGGTGTCCTTCACTGAAGATACTGATTTTGATGACAAGAAAGGTCCCCCCAAGATCTCCACCTGAAGACATCTCATTTGTTGACATCATAGATATCCTTAAGCAGAGGTTGTGGTTGGTCTACTGATAACCCTTCCCAAGAGGAGTTGGAATTCCTGGAGGCCTTTGAGTTTGACCCATCTACCTCCTGGGTGACTCTGCCCACTGATGAGCTCATTGACTTGATCTGTAAGCAAATGTGGAAGGATCTGGACACAGTTGATCACATCCCCAAAAGACCAGACTGGATTTTGGCACCACCTGCAGAAAGGGAGATTTGGAGCAAGGGAGTACCCGTAGATGCCATGGTCATAGCAGCAGCCATTCCTCTAGCAGGAAGTCAAGGGCATTGGACAGGTTTGGGAAGCATGTGTATGCTTCACTGACCTTTGCACTCAGATCACTGAATCATTTGGCACATTTCATAAGATTACAAAGTGATCTGATTAAGGAACTTTCAAAACCTCTCTCTGGGACAAGTACTTCTGAGGCTCAGTCTTCTGTGGCCTCACAGTTGGCTACCCCACTGTAGATCAGTAATTCATCCATGAGGTTTATCTCACATGCAGCTGAAGGTACCACAAGGGCTGCGGGTTCTGGCATTTCCATTAGGAGCATGACTGGATCACTTATGTGACTTTGAGGAGTCCTTCAAGTCCTCTTTCGTCAATGCACCTTTTGATGGAAGCTCTTTGTTCTGCCCTAAAGTAAAGAACATACTCTTTAGGTGCGAGCAAAGATGGAAAGACTCTTTCTGCAGTGGGAGTAGATTTTTTGACCCTTCAAAGGACCGTTTCCAGCAACAATGAAGAGGTCAAAAAATGTGGTTCAGAAAGTCCCAGGGTTCTTTCCAAGACCCCCTTGAAGATAGTTCCTCCAGTGGCAGAGGGGGGAACTTGAATGGAAGATGCCACACATGCGGCAGAGGAGGCCTACAGAACCAGGGGTCCAGAGATTCCTTCTCCAACAGACCCTACCAGTGGTCCTGAAAAGAGTCCCCATTGTCCACTTCTAGAGGCAATCGGAGGTCATTTATCCATGCACCAGAGAGCCTGACTAGACATTACAAAAGATACATGAGTACAGAGGAATATTTCCAAAGGTTATATAATTCCCTTTTCCTTACCACCTGCACCTGTATGCAAAATTCCTGATGCTCCACCCAGTCAGAGGAAAGCAGCAGCACTAAAAATACAAAACCTGCTAGAAAAAGAGTCATCCAAGAGGTCCCACCAGAACTTATGCAAGATTCTTTTTAGTGCCAAAGAAAACAGGGGACTGGAGAATGATTTTGGATCTCAACAGTCTGAACAAATAAGTTCAGCACACCAAGTTCCAGATGGTCATGGTTCAGTCCATTCTGCCCTTTTTATGCAAAGATGACTGGATGTGCTTGGTAGACCTTCAGGATACATACTATCATATAAAAATAAACAGACAATCTAGAAGGTATTTACACTTTCGGCTAGTAGTCAGTTTAGAGCACTGGCCTTTGGCCTCATCACAGCCTCCAGGGTGTTCACCAAATGCATGGCAGTAGTAACAGCTCACTTGAGACTGCAGGGATTCTGAGTGTTTCTGTACTTGGGCGACTGGCTCATTACTTCCCTGACCAGGCATCCACTGATAAGAGCTGGAGACCAGGCGTTCCAGACTTGCTCCCATCTGGGGATCACCATAAATTACAATAAGTCTCAGAACCATCTCAGACATTGGAGTTCTTAGGAGCCCTTTTCAACACAGTATCCATGACAGCTTCTCTTCCTTTGTCAAAAGTACAGACTATCAGATTCCAGATCAAGAAGATAATTCATGTCTCCACACTCTCAGCCTGATTGGCCGTACAAGCCTTGAAATCAGTGTCTTCAGCTATAGTTCTAGTTCCACTATCAAGATTTCATATGAGGATTCTTCAATGGATGTTAGCAACTTAGTGCTCCATTCTTAATCAGCACATGTCCTCTCAGATAAGAATTACCCAAACTTGCAAAAGCTACCTTTGGTGGTGGAAGCACTCAGATCAGGTTCTACAAGGCGGTCCTTTCACTCTTCCTCAACCTAAGGCCATAGTGACCACAGACATATTCCAGATTATGTGTGGGGGGGGGTCGTCTTCTTGGGAAAAACAGCCCAAGGTACATGGCCCCCTGACAAGGCCAATTTGCATATTAGTGTCCTGGAAATGAGAGCAGTGCTGTTAGCACTGCAGGCCTTCCAAGACTCTCTGTTTCGGGCCAGTTGCATTTTAGACGGACAATATGTCTGTCATTTGGTACATCAGCAAACAAGGAGGAACCAGCTCTTACCCAGTATGTTGAGAAGCAGTCAGAGTTTGGTAATGAGCTATCTCATCCAACCAATTTCTGATAGCTGCGTACATTCCAGGGAAATCTACAGTGATAGTGGACAAGTTGATCAGGTCCATTCTACTATCTTATGAGTGGTCTCTCAACATGAATGCGGTGGAACTTATTTTTCATCATTGGAGCCAGACATGCTGTGACCTGTTTGCATCTCCCCTAAATAACAAGTGCAGCAGGTTCTTTAACCTAACCCCCCCCCACTGGGGGAGTAACCGAGAGATACTGTCCTACATGATTGGCCCCTGGGTCTCCTCTATGCTTATCCTACAGTTGCCTTAATCCCCAAATTTCTGCAGAAAGCGTTCAGGTTGAAGAGCAAAGGCATTCTCATTGCCCCTTTCTGGCCTTGACAAATTTGGTTCCCTTTCCTTTGACCTTATCTAATTTACCCTCCTTGGAATCTGGATCCAATTCCAGACCTTCTGTCTCACCCAAGATGCATGATTCATCGGGATATCTCAAACCTAAAACTGACAGCATGTTTTTTCCACTTCCACTGATAGCCAGACAACATAGAGTTTCTTCTGCTGTTTGTCATATACATTTGTCTTCCCACAAAGCTTCCACAAGTAAACTTTACATGAGTAAATGGAAGAGATTTGTTTTTTGGGTGCAGCAGAAACATACTGACCCTCTTACAGCACATTTACATAGTGTCCTTGAATTTTTAGCAACAGTTTTCTATGAAGGAGCCAGCTCCTCAACTATTAGGATACAACTAGCTGCAATTTCTAATTTTCACATTGGGATCAAAAACTCCTCCTTGGCTTATCTAAACTTTGTAAACCCTTTATGAGAGGTACCCTTCTTTTGAGACCCCCCCCCCCTTATAAAGATCCAACTCTGCCATGAGATTTAAATTTGATATTACAGTCCTTAATTTATTCACCTTTCAAACCAGCATCTAAATGTGAGTTAAACTTTTTGACCTGGAAAACTATATTTTTGGTAGCCATCACATCTGTTAGGAGAATGGTTAGAACTCCAAGCACTGTCTTCTAAACCTCTTTACTTAGTGTTTCATAAGGATAGGGTGACTTTATGATCCAATCCTACCATCCTTCCTAATGTAGGGATAGAATCAAACATCAACCAATCTATTAATATGCCAGATGTTTTTCATGTTTCACTGTTGCAGTCATCACATTTGGGTTATCTGCTTGCAGTAGCCCTGAGTCGGCCTGATTATCAAAGTCTTGGGTCCTGCGTTGGTTGCTGTCTCACCTTCCATGATGACAGGTCATCAGGGGTATAAAGCATGCAGCCGATGCCATTACATCAGTCTTTCTTGCCGTGCGGTGCCTGAAGCAGAAGCAGTTCACAAGTGCCGGTCGTCTGACTCCTGAAATTTTTGTTTTCGAGTTTCAGAACCGAAGTCTTCAACTAAAGCTAAGTACCCTGTTGGGGAAATTTTTTCTTGCTCTTTACCAATGTCAGTAAAAGTTAATAATTTCATTTCTTGTGGAAAGCAAATACCTCATAAACATTTTCATTCGTACTATATTCGTTGCCTAGGCCCTGACCACGACGTTCCTCGCTGTCGGTTTTTGTGCCTTATTTAACCAATGAACTATCCATCGTTGGTATATTTACGCTTCTAAATATTTTGGTTCTCGGTTCAATTATCCAGGTATGTCGTCGGTAAGCCATCCGACTACCAGCATTCCGAAAAAACGCAAAGATAAAGACAGATATAGGCCGCCTAAGTCCAAAGCTGCTGGCGACGTTTCTCCTAAGCCAGTCGCCAATTCGCCTGGTACTCAGTGAGGCACTTCGCAGCCCCTGATACCCACTACTTCTAATTCACAGGCCTCTACTGAGACCCATTTGGAGTCCGGTATGCTGTGAGATGCTTCAGCTGTGGAACCTGCAGATGTCTCTACCTTGGATTGCAGGCACTGGCTTCTGAGGGTGTATTCAGGCCTATGGACTTGCATATTAAACCAATGCCATCTTCTTCTTTAAGGCCTAAAGCTTGAACCATGCCTAGAAAACCGACGCCCAGGCCACATGCTTAGGCCTCTATGCTGAAGACCTTATAACTTTAATCAGAAGAAGCCAACCATCCTCTTCTAAGAGACCTAGGACTGAATTTGCTTATGAATCTTCTGACCAGGATTCTGAAATTTCTGTTTCGTCTGATGACCTGGATTTACCCTTATCTGCTTATTAGGATTCTGATGCAGAGGACTCTATTCCCTCTGCTTCCCTCCAGAGGATTTCTCTTTTGGTGAAACCTTGCATACTCTTAGGGAGCATTTCCGCTGGAAAAGCCAGGATTACTCTGATTCAAAAAAGAGGCTTACTCCTGCCTCAGCACAGGCCTTTAGCTATCCCTCCTGTACTAGACATTGTTAATGATGCCTTTTTGGAATCTAGTTTGGCCCCTGATTCTTTGCCTCCTGCTCCCAGAAAGCCTGAGAGATATTATAGGTTCCTGATTCTCACAAGTTCCTTTCTAAAAATCCTACTGCGGATCCTGAGACTATTTCACAGGGACCCAAGGGCATTAAGGCTACTACTGCCAAGAAGGGCATTAAGGCTACTACTGCCAAAAATCCTACACCTTCTGATAGAGACTCCAGGGCGCTGGATAGATTGGGTAAAAAGTTATACACTTCTGCAACCTTGGCCATTAGGGCCTTAAACTGTCAGTTTCATATGTTAAAGTATCAGCAACATATTATTGGATTGCTTAAACAGAAAATGATGTTGATTCCTGACTGTGCTGAAAATAAAGATTTACAGGATTTTATACATTCTGCTGAACAGGTTGGAAAACATACTTTGCAATGTGGGTTTGATTCATTAGAGGCCTCTTACAGGGCTGCTGTCACTGGGTCTGTACTTAGAAGGCATGTTTGGCTTAAGGAACAGTCTTTGCCAGATCATGTTAAAGCTAAATTGTTGGATACTTCCTTAAATCAGGACCGCCTGTTTGGCAACAAAGCAGAAGAAATTCTTAAAAAGATGGAGGAAAAGGCTACATTTGCAAACTGTTAAAGATTTCCTACAAGTTCAGTCTCCAAGATTTAGTAGGCATTGGCCCTCTAAGAATTGGTCCTTTCCTGCCTCTTCCAGGCCTTCTCAACCCAAACCCAGAACCAGCAGAAGCCCCATGTTTCAGTCCCAGGGTACACACAAGACTAACCAGTGGGGGGTTTCCGCTTCCAAATCAGGGAGTAGTAAGACTCCCCCCTACGGAAAGCTGTCTCAATGACTTGACTTTAAAACTTCCAAGCCCTTCTCAACTGACTGCGCCTTTAGGGGGAAAGATTGGTCTGCAGGCCAAAAACTGGGAACTCTTTACCCAGGACAAATGGGTTTTAAACATAGTTTCCCAAGGATAGAGATTCCACTTCCACACTTTACCAACACCAAACGGTTGGCCAGATCTATCCCCAAATCAACAGGCAGAGTCTCAAAAGCAAGTACCCTCTCTTGTAAGCATAAAGGCTATTCAAACTGTACCAGAAGAGGAAAAGGGACAAGGTTTCTATTCAAGACTTTTCCTGGTACCCAGATAAGACAATTCATGGTGTCCTGTCCTGGACCTTTCTACCTTAAACACTTTTTTGGTGATTCCAAAATTAAAGATGTTAACTCTTCACAAGATACTTCCTATGCTAGGCAAAGATGCCTGGTTGGCAACACTGAATTTAAAGTAAGCCTACCTGCACATCCCAATCAGGGAATCTTGCAGAAGATACCTATGCTTCAAAGCAGGCTACATGCACTATCAGTTCTCTGCACTGCCCTTTGGCTTATCGACTGCACCCAGGGTTTTCACAAAGTACCTAGCTCCTATCATTGCATTTTTCAGGCAAAGAAAAATTCAAATATACCCATACCTGGACGATTGTCTAATTCAGGCAGAAAGCCAGGACATACTTTTGAATCATCTGGCATTTGTACAAAAGGTGCTAACTTGTCTGGGGTATACCATAAACAAAAAGAAGTCACATCTACTACCCTGTCAACAAATTGTATTCCTGGGAGCAAGCTTGAACACAACTTCCCGATGGCTTTCCTCACGCCAGAGAAACAAATTCATTTGACAACTTACTTCAAACTAGTGGACACAACTGCTATCTGCAAGGAAAATACTACAAGCCTTAGGGTTCATGGCCTCCTGCATTCTACTAATTCCATATGCAAGACTGCATATGAGGAAACTACAGTGGTATCTAAAAAGCCTATTGTGTCAACATTCTCAGGATCTAGAAGCAATGATCCCTATCATACCTTGCCTGTGGCTAGAATTCCTTTGGTGGGCAGAGGCCTGCCACCAAAACAAGGGGCTGCCATTCACTGTACCCCCTGCCACCCAAACCCTAACAACAGATGCATCAGACTATGCATGGGGGGCTCACTTGGCAGGGAAGTGCATTCAGGGCAAATGGAACCAAAGTCAAATGCACCTGCATATCAATCAAAAAGAAATGTTAGCTGTACAGAATGCTGAGACAGCCTTCAAGGACTACATTCTTCCAGGACAATTAATGGTACAGACAGACAACACCACTGTTATGTGGTACATAAACAAGCAGGGGGGGACCCACTCATACCATCTCTGCAGACTAGCCATGGCTCTGTGGAACACAGCCTTGAGTTACCAAGTGCACCTACAGGCTCAATTCCTGCCCGGAAACCTAAACACATTGGCAGACGATCTAAGCAGAAATCTCATGGACCCACATGAGTGGAAACTGGAACCAAAGACATTCAACATGTTGATAAACAAATGGGGGAGCCCAGATAAAGAACTGTTTGCCTCCCCCCAAGAACTACCAATTAGACAAATTCTGCACAAGGACTCCCCACAAACAAGCTTGAAAAGTGGATGCCCTGTCCTTCACCTGGAAAAATCTATCAGTTTATGCCTTTCCTCCTCTGCCTCTTCTCACCAAGGTACTACTAAAGATCAAACAGGACAAACCAAGGATGATACTGATTGCACCAGACTGGCCACACCAACACTGGTACCCACTCTTGTGCAGTGTGTCACTGCTGGATCCATAGCACCTGCCTCAGATCCCTGCCCTGCTGTCCCAGCAGGAGGGCCATATTCTGCACCCTTTAAACCCTCAACCTGGCAGCCTGGCTAATTACCTGAGCTCTCCATTACCATCCCTCAGTAAACAAGTGTTGGATGTCATTCTGGAGGCAAGGAGGCCTAGTACTAGAAAATCTTATGCTGAAAAATGGAAAAGATTCTGTTCCTGGAACCAAGCTCAGGGGATGGGTACAGCAGCACCCAATTTACCTCAGATTCTTCAATACTTAACTGAGATGCTTCACAAGGGTCTTTCTTTTTCCTCCATTAAAATTCATGCCTCAGCCATTTCAGCTCATTACAACACAGAACCACCCCTCTTCTCTCATCCACTGCTCAAGCAGTTCCTCAGAGGGGCCAAAAACTTAAGACCACCTAGGAGAGCCCCAACCCCAGCCTGGGACCTTAACTTTGTATTGGAAAAACTCATTCTGCCTTCTTTTGAACCAGCTGCATGTGCAGAGTTGAAATTCCTTTCTTGGAAAACAGCCTTCGTTTTAGCCATCACTTCAGCAAGAAGGGTGTCTGAATTACAGGCCCTTATGGCAGTGCAGCCTTTCATCATATTTCATGCGGACAGGGTGTCCATCATGACCAATCCCTCCTTCATGCCCAAGGTAGTATCCACTGTGGCTCTTAATCAGTCCATTCATTTGCCAACCTCATTTTCTAATCCACAAAACAAAGGGGAATGTATACTGCACTCCTTAGACATGCACAGACAACTTAGATATCACTTGGACAGGATTATACCTCTAAGGAAATCTGAGCAGCTGCTGGTGGCATTTGCTGCAGGGGTAGAGGGGAAGGCCATTTCAAAGCAAACCATTTCTAAATGGATAGGCCACTGCATTTATTTCTGCTATAAGCACCATGGAAAACCTATCCCACAGGGGATAAGACCACATTCTACCTGGACTGCATCTAATTCTACAGCCTTTCTCAGAGGTGTCCCTAACAGGGACATCCTAGAAGCTGCTACCTGGAGTTCTGTACATACTTTCACCAAGCATTACCATTTGCCAATTTTCTCTAAATCCAGGGCTGGTTTTGCTACTGCAGTTTTTCAGGGCATTATAGTTGGTCCTAATGCTATTTACATTCCTCCTCCTCCTCCCATCCTTAGCTTTGGGAATCTACCCAAATGTGATGACTGCAACAGTGAAACACAAAGAACATATTACAGTTGTGTACACTTACCATAAATGTAGATGTTCGAGTGTATTAACTATTGCAGTCCTGGTTACCCTCCCTCCAGCTCCCTGACTTCTTTTGGCTATGCCTGTATTCCTTTTTCACTATGCTTAAAAGCTTTTTGGTATATTTGCTTTTTTGTTGGAGGTATAACCTTGTGTGTGTGTGTGTGTGTGTGTATATATATATATATATATATATATATATATATATATATATATATATATATATGTATATGTATGTATTTAATTGCTTCCCATTAGGGTGGCACCTGACATCTGGGGCAAGAAAAACTGATGTAATGGCGTCTGCTGCATGCTTTATACCCCTGACGACCTGACTTCATGGAAGATGAGACAGCAACTGACGCAGGACCCAAGACTTTGATAATCAGGCTGACTGAGGGCTACTGCAAGGAGATAACCCAAATGTGATAACTGCAACAGTGAATACACTCGAACATCTACATTTAAGGTAAGTGTACACAACTGTACTTTTTCTTTCCAGATTTTACAAATACAGATGAATATGTGTTACACTTACTGGACATTCACAGACAACTGCATTTTTACTTACATAGAACAAAATTTTTTTTTAAAAAAGATACATTTTTTTGTCTCCTTTGTGGATTCCAAATTGGGCAAGCCAGTCCCAAAGGTTACTTTAGCCTGATAGCTTACCAGTTGTATATCCTTTGTCTATAACAAATCAGTCCTCTCTTTACCAAAGTCACTGAAAGCTCATTCAACCAGTTCAATGCCAGTGTCTTCATTATATTTATCCAGAGCTTCCATGGACAATATATGTGTGGCTGTTATTTGGGCTAATCGTCATGCCTTTATTACTCATTACAAATTGGATCTGGTCTCGAGAAGAGCAGTCATTGGCTCAACTGCACTCAGGATTATCCTTCTGGGATTTCAGGTAGCTGGGGACTCTGTCTCAATTGTTGAGGAATTAATGAAAATTGACAACATCAGATAAAAAAGTTATGTACTCACTATAATGTTCCATCTTTGTTGATCATTTTCATTCTTCCTCAACTTCCCTTCCACCAGCCCCCTACCTTTGAACTAATGACTTCTGGAAGAACAAGATCTTGCAAGGGAACCACTGTTCCTTATGTTGAGCTCCAGATGTGTTGCTAATATTTCCTTTTATACTATAAGCCAGTAAACAAGATCTGAGGTATGTTAGGGGATAGAGCATTATGGGTAAGGCAGGAAGGAGCTTTTAAGTGGCCACAAGCTGAAAATAATGACTGAGTCGAATCCGAGGGTTGGATCTGCACCCAGTTGTTGGGGAAGAATGAAAATTGACAACACAGATGGAATATTATGGTGAGTATATAACTTTTTTTCATGTATAGCTACTTTTGCCAAAAAGTGTGTCCCATTCAAGTTTCTGTTAGATGGAACACATACTTTTGTATACCATATCATCATAACTAAAAACTTTAAGGGAGGAACATTTTTCTAAGTTCAACTTTCTGAAGTATTGTAAAATATAAAACTGAGCATTAAATTACCTTACATGTGCAATAATGTCCAGGAGACTATATTTAGGATCAGTTTCATAAATATGCAACATTTGCAAGTTAAAAGAATCACTCATATCCCTTGATTTCCATTGATAAGTTAGACAAGCACAACAGGATGTCCCTGAAGAGGAAAATGCAAGGATATTCACACTAAGGATGTCGATTAAAAAGTGAATTTTCCCAAACAAGTAGTATGTATTTGACAGTGATGTACACCATGGGCCATTTAACACAGCTGCAGGTGTTGTAAATCTGCACTTTCTATATTTCTACCAAAAGGTTACTAATGCATTAAAAGAAAGGACATGGGTTTTACCGCTGTAGTCTTCACCTGCCATGGCGTAGTATCCTAGCATTAACCATGACCACAAGTTCTCCTTATGCTATTAATGCATTATGTCGCCATGAGTTTCTGACCACTGTGTACAGAAGTCCTTGTTAATCTGACATGCTACATTATGATTCATTCTGTTACTTATTTTCTTCGCAGAGTTACACCTGAAAGTGATCTTTTTTCCAGTGCATTGTTTCAGTTCAAGCTGGATTTCAAAGCTCAAACTCCCTTCACGTGTTGTGAGTCCCAAATGCTCATGCTTTCATCTTCTTAAAGATGGTTCTTGAATGCACTTTTTCCTTGTACGTGTTTGAACATTACATTTTGAAGCAGTGTTGCCCCAACCTTAATCCTACACATTGAGTTATAAAAATCCCTCTCCCTAACAATGCCTCTCTTCAGACAAATTAATGTCTGAAAATTTGCATGCTTTTTTAACTGATTGGAAAAGAAATCTACTTTTTTTTTTTTATCTTTTTTAATCTAGTGAGTGTTCAGTGTTTCGTTGATATACAAAAATCAACACAAGGTTTTTTGATATTTCTGGAGATTTATCATTACATCAGTTATATAAATACTTAAAAAGATGGCTAAATAGAGCTATAAATATTTGTACACACACACACACTTACATTCATTGTTCTGACCTGCAACTTTAGACGTGTGTGTGTATGTGTGTGTGTGTGTGTGTGTGTGTGTGTGTGTGTGTGTGTGTATGTATATATATATATATATATATATATATATATATATATATATATATATATATATGTGTGTGTGTGTAAGTAGTTGTAAGTTCATAAATTCTTACAAAACATTCAGTCTGGGAGACCATCGAGGATCCCAGTTTCCCAGTTGCTGAATGTTATTGTCTGGTTAAATGACTTGCTCAGAGCCGCACCATAAACAAGAGAGCCTGGGGATCAAACACCAGACTACAGGAAGCAGTTTGTTAACAGCTGATACCCTTAATCCACTGTCCTGACAGATTTTAGTTTATTTAAGTCAGGGAAAATGTTCTGACATAGTACATTTGCAGCAAACATTAGAAGTACATGTTTCATATTACACACCATATTTATGTATCATATTTATGTATCATTATTGGGCGGCCGCGGTGTTGCTGCAGTTAGCATTGCCACCTCACAGCAAGAGGTTCTCTGGTTTGATCCTCGGCTGAGGTGTCTTCTGTACGGAGTCTGCATGTCCTCCCTGTGGTCGCATGGGTTTCCTTCGGGTGCTCTGGTTTCCTCCCACATCCCAAAGACATGCTGTAGGTGGAGTGGACACTCTAAATTGGCCCTAGGTGTGAGTGCATGCATGTGTGTGCCTTCTGTGGAAGGCTGGGCACTGGGCTGGCAACTCAACACCATAAAACTCCACTGCCAATAATGAGCAGACAGGTGATCCACTGTGGCAACCCCTAACTGGGAAAAGCCGAAAGAAGAAGAATTTATGTATCATTATTAATTTTGCTTGCCAGGATATGGCAGTAAGTAGTAGTGCTGCTGTTTCATAACTCCCTAGTCCAGGATTTGATCCTGTCCCCCAGGTAATGTTTTTGTGGAGTCTACATATTTTCCTCATATCTGTTTAATATACTTTCCTGTCCTCCAGTTTCCTCCTGCCTCCAAAAGACATGACGATTACTCTGATTTAGTACCATCACTTGCCCCTAGATTTGTACTTTTGAGGGGATTGTGTCTGATTGTGTGTGTGTGTGTGTGTGTGTGTGTATATATATATATATATATATATATATATATATATATATATATGTATGTATATATTTGTATATGTGTGTGTATATATGTGTTGTGTATGTTATGCAAGTTAAGTAAGTGCTTACTGATTATGTGTTCATATTTGGATATTTTTATTGTATTGTCTATGAAATGCATTATAGGGAGAACAATTTAGAAATCTTAGGAATTTTTAAATAATATGTTCACAAAAAAATGGTATATATTTGTATGACTGAGATGAAATGCTCTGAATATCAGTTGCCGGAAGACAAGACATGGAGGAACACAACAACCACCACTACTTTCAGTAGGAAATCACTGCTGATACAATTTCTACGTGTGCAATGCTAGTGATTCCCTTATTTTGGGAGATTTCTCCCTTGTTAGAGTTGGTGCAACTGTGGAGTTGGTGTATATAAGTTTGGGGAGGTACATGGGCCCACACTGTACTCATGGTTTTCAGCTGTACTGGGATAGATGAGATCGAGATACAAAAGCAGCATATTATGACCCCTAGAGCTCTGTCATATAGAATTTCCTAAAGTTTTCAGGGGAACAACTTTCCAACATAGTGAAACTTTCCTTAGGAACTACCCTCTCTCCAAAATGGAGGTCATTCAATTCGAGTTGTCTGCATCAGCTGTTTTTATCCTGGGGTATTGTATCTAGGCACATTTCAGGAACTGGATCTCAATGCTGGTACTGTCAGTTCAGAGGAAATGCCATATTGTGTGAACATATAGTCTAGAATTGCTCTTTAATTAAAACAAAAAAAAAACTGCAATGACTTTTGAGAACAGGAAGGGAAAATACGTTCTTTTAAGGGTACCTAAAGAATAAACCTAAGATTCATGTTCTTTACCCCTGAACTCAGACAGTTTGATGTTATTCATATTATGATCATTTATTTATTTATTTATTTATTTATTTACATTTGTTGACCGGGAGTGTCCGACTGGACGTGGGTCCATTTTCAGTGGAGGCCCGGGGAGAAAAGCTCCACAGTAAAATAAACAGACAGTAGTTACATTGGATTACATAGTGATTAACAATTTAACATAGAAATTACTTACAACATATTTACAGATGGAGAACATAGTACATCAGTAGACAACTAGAATCTTTATCTGTGAAGTACATAACAGGCATTAACAAATGTAACAATGAGAAGTTCCTGCTGTATAATAAGTACTAGGCTTATGAGCATCTGAGCTTGCTATCATCAAGGTAGTTAGTGGCTGCAGTAAAATCTATTACTTGACACTGGAAGTTGCGCTAGGATGTTCTCTGCCACACCCATCTTCAGAATTGCAAATCTGTCAACCACAAAATAAAGTAGCCATTATGACACATAAATAGTCCCCTTGCATAAATATTCTTAATTCTGTTGGCTAACTTTATATTTTACATGTGATTTTCTATGTATCGTTTCTTGTTTTCTTCTGAATTTCTCTCATACAGAGTTTTGCCTGTTATTCAAATGTGTATCTATGCTGTATATAATATGTCTTATCCCAACATGATTTGCTAACTCTGTATTGAAATGTCAGCAATCTTAATGCAAAGTGTCAGCAGATAGAAAAAAAAGGTAAAAAAAATCCAGGACAAGAATAGTGAATCTTGAACATTGCTATTCTTATTTATTAAACTTATTTTTTGCAGGGGGCAGCGCTGAACCCCCCAAGCTTATATATACTAACTCCTAGGTCATCATACCTCTGAGAAAATGGAATATTCTGTGAAATGGCTGCCTTGGACTTGGCATATGTGAGTTCGTTTTTTTTGTGCCATTCAGTCACTATGCAAGTCTCAGCATTTCAAATGGTTACTGATTTTATCATCTTTTTGTACATCTATATGCTTGTATATCCTTATTTAATTAATTACATTTTACTATACACAATTCCCTAGGTTAGCCTCCTCTGTAATTAATACTTTACTATTATATTCTTTCAACTATTGTTTTTATGAAATTGTATATGTTGTGGTTGTAAATTGAGAAATTGTTCAACAGATGGTCAGTTAATTGTGGTATCTATTTATCACTCCCTTTTTTAACCATTTATCTCTCTGAAGCTCATTATTCTGTATCAGTTGTATGCCTCTATTGATGTTCTTTCTTACATCACTGTTGCAGTGTTCCAAACTGTTGAATTATCTTGCCAAATAACTTGGATGTTCAGCTAGGGTACCAAATCCAAAACTTTCCATAGAGCCATATATCTAACATATGACCTAAGCCTGTAGGCATAAGGGTACATAAGTAGATGTATGACCATACATTCTCAGACTGTCTGACTGCCAGTCCGAACACAGGTCTTGCACTTCTCAGTCTGTCTTATGCATGGTCATTGGTACTGCTGGCTTTCATTGATTCAGACAATGTGCTGAAAATATGATAAACATGTTATACAAAAAAGTATATTGTTACAAAACAAACAGATTTAGAATAACTCTAACCTGCTCAGCTTAACTAAATTTTTATTGTAGTGCATTACCACAAAGAATATCTTCTTTCGGCTGTTCCTGTTAGGGGGTCACCACAGTGGATCATCTGATTACCACAAAGAACATATAACAGATGAAATTCAGACAAGCAAATGTTATAATTTACTGTATCAAAAATGTATGCAGGATGTCTGGGATATGAGGTCTTTCACAGTGACACTGTTGCATGCTGTATTGGAAAAAAGAGTGAATGATTGCTTGCTAACTCTTTCGGTTGCTTGTGCAGTTACTATGATAACATTTTTAAAGAAATGCTTTACAACAGTTGGCATTGCTGCCTCACAGCATTTATTCCCAGTTTTTTGGCTGTGTTGCCTTATTTATGAAATCTGCATGCCCTCTCTGTGTTTGGGTGCTCAGTTTCTTCAAACATCCGAAAATATATGCCCTAGATGATTTGGCGAATCCCCAGATTATAGAAAAAGTGTATGTGTGCTCAGCTGTGTCCCTTTGCTCAGACATTTTGTGATGGTCATGTAGTTACAGTACAGTTACACCTCACTTAAATCTAGGGAGCTGATGTATTATGCAGTATTTTATATGTTTGAAAGGGTGTAAAATGAAAGCATTGTTTAACCAACAGCTGGTTGTTTTTTTTTTTTTTTTACTTTGTGTCAAAGCCATTTTATACTGTAAAAAAACAGTTGCAAAAAGCTGTAAGCTTTGTTAGGGTTGTGTGTCCACCCCCCTCCCTCAAATTTTTGTGACAAGTCAAAGATTTTCTATTCTTTTGAAGTGTGGCTGATCAGACAGTGAGAAGGACTGAAACTGGGTAAGTAACATTAAACTTGTAATTTCTTCCATTTTCACACTTAAGAATGCATTTTTTTTGTTTTTACTTTACTAAGTCAAAAAGTTTCTGTTTAATCAAAACAATGCACTTTAGTACAGAAAAAAAACATTGTAGAAAAATGTCTTTAATGAAATCCCAATAAAGTTTTATTATTCTGTCACATTATGTGAATGTTTCTTACTTGTGGCATATATTTCCAGTACGTTTGTGTGTTTTTGCAGGTTACTTCTGTTAATCATGCTGTCAGATGTACATTTGTCTGAGATGAGAGATGTACTCCTGTTTTATGTCCACATTTAATTTACTTTGTAGTCTGCATCCGTGGGTCTGCTTCCAGCCTATTAGGTTTATTTGCTAAGGTGGCCATCTTAGTACTAAACTAAAGCTACATTCTTTTCTAAATGCAGAATTTTTGTGGCCAGGCCTTGTTGAAGCTCTTCAGGTTTAGTCTTAATATTCAATATGAAGACCAGCTGAAATCACAGAGGGAAATGCTCTGAAAGGCTTTTATTCTTTTCTTCACATTAGCTGTTTGGATCTATACTTCATGTTACTGCAGTTTTTTTTTTTTACTGCACTACCTTACTAATATATGGTAACCCTAACCCTTCCTCTGTCCTAACCCTAATGCTACACCTTATCTTAGAAAACCCCTTTCGATAATAGTACCACTGCACAAGACATATAAACACACACACACACACACACACACACACACACACACACACACACACACATACAACACTACAACTATCCATTTCCCTAGCCCTTGCTCCAACCCTAACCTGCAAACTCTAGTACATGCACTCCTGCCCTTTACTGATGAAAATTTCAGCATTAATACCCAAAACATGCACTTACATTCCAGCCAGACACACCTTACATACAAAAGCAGCCATGCACAATACTTCTATTCCCTTCCCATAGCCTTACTTAAAACCCTAAGCTACAAATACCCGCACACGCACTCCAACCCCGTAATGCAGACATTTCTCGTATAGCCAAAACTTTTGACATTAGCACACAAAACACACACTTAACCTTCCACATTTGATGTTCCACATTTTGACAGACACATTACTTGATCATAAAAGTACTCAATGAAATTTCCACAGACTTCACTTTGACAAAGAAATGGCTAGTGAAAAGAGTGAACATAATCCATTTCTTTATATTAATTAGAAGGTAAAAAGGACTTACATCAGGCATTAGTTGTTGACCAGTCTGGCTTATGTGTACCAAGTCTTTCAGGGCTACAGAATAAAACTTAGGTGAATGGAGAAAGAAGAATAAAGACAAAGAAAACAGCACAGCTGATGAGATGAAAGCCTTGTGCTGATGATGAAATGGAAGGTGGCTATATGAGTAATGTATGAATGACTGATTAATTAAGGTTGTAGAAGAAGTGATGCTGTATATGAAAGAACCTGTAGCAACAGCACTATGATACTTGTAATACTAGCATGAGCATCAGAATCAACAATCTCCCTGGCAGTGCACAGTCTGAGCACCACTAGTCCTTGCTTGCTAGTGATATTTCTCTCTCCAGCTGATATCACTAATGCAGTTGTCTGATGCTGTCTCCTTTCATCCAGGATAGGCAAGCTGAGGATCACATCTATCGTCCCCTACCCAGCCCCTCTGATGCCTGCGTTGGTTGTCAAACATTGGTCAAATTGGTCACAGTGAGAGCTTTATCTATACACCATGGGACTGAGCTAAAATGTATATCTTGAGTTTCTTGAAATAAGTTTTCATTATGTAATTGACTAGTCCGTGTATCTGGAGTCACTGGGGGAAAAAAGTTTTGTTAGAAACAAAGAAGACACTGCAAATCTTTTATATTATTGCATTTAAAAGCATTTAAAATTAACGTATGAGAAACTGACTTCATCAGAAAGAAAGCCAAAATTTACAGTTTTAGATGTATTTCTTTGTGGACTGCCTTGTTTATTATAGCTTAGATTATTTCCATTAGTCACAAAGACCTGTCTATTAGCACTTTAAACATGCTAATCCTGGGAGGAGTGACTCCTGTGGCTTTCTTGGGAAGTAGCATATGCAGGTTGTATATTTTAAAAAAATAAACAATGATACACCTTAAGGAATACAAAATTATAGTCAGTGGAATCTGTTATTTATATTTTTACATATAAAGACCTCTCCTGTAGTTACTTATTACAAAAATGTTTGTGGTCTACAACCACAAAATGAATCTTATCAGTCATACTAACAGTAAGAAGTGTTTCATACAAGAATAATGCTTTTTAGATCATTCAGGAAGAGCACCCCTGGCCTTTACAGTTATATTAATGTGTATGAAATACTTTTGGGAAAGCAGTTTTAACAAAAAATGGTGTTGAGCAATTACTTCTTAGTGTAACTTTGCTTCCTTTGTTTAGCATTCAGACTACACTTGGGCAACTGAGACACAGCTGTACAATTCTTTGACTTCAGCTAAATATTATCGAATTAATTCTCTATAAGATCAGATACTGGGAAGGTACCCAAGCTTGTGTTTTTTAGTTACTTGCCAATATACAGTACCCTGATGGCCCCATTCAAGATCGCATCAGTTCCCTGGCAGGGTGAGGGTCGTATGACCCACTTGTTCATTGCTTTACAGTGCACACTTGCATATGCAGTAGAGACTTATCTAGCATTTACCATGGGTCTCTGATTAAATGAGAAAAAATAATTAAGCTTAATAAACCTATAGCTGTTCAGAGATGATGGTAGTAGTAAACAATATATTGCATTGGGTGAGTAATTCATGGCTTATCCAGTTTTTATCTAGTTTTTGGGGGTGTAGTTTGATCATCAAACACAAGCCCCCCTCCCTTGTGAACTTTTGAATTACCCACAAGGTTGCAATTAATGGTGTATTTTGCAGTTATAATTGTTTAAAAAAAAGGTTTTTCTTTTTTAAGTAATGACATTATATGACAGAGCTTCATTTTTCTTCCTTCTTGTCTCACTGAAATGCTTAGTGATTTACTATGACTGCATATGCCAGCATTTATAAATTAAATCTTTCAACTGCATCCCACATCCTGTACATTGGCTGTGTTGCTGTATGCTGTTCCTTTTACCATGGTGGGATTCTGAAAAGTAAAAACACTACCGGCCTACCTCCATGTTGTGTTCTATATGTTACTTGTGTTTTCAGATGCTGTCTTGTGTGCCTTTGGCTCTCTTTGGACGTACAAGGAGTTCACAAGGCGGTGTGGAATTTGGCTATTAACTTTTCATTAAGGTTTTATTTAGCATTGTATGGTGATATTTGTTGCACTATCATACAGTGGAATTATTAAAGAAAAATAAGTACATTTTACCTTTTTAAATACTGACATTTTCATAAAGGAGTCAGTTTGCCTTCTTTAGATATGTTTTGGATTGTGGAAGTCTTTAGGCACATATTCATGGCACGATTCTTATGTCGATCCTTGCACATTAGGACACTGAGTAGTTCCTTTCTTGAATGCGTTTAGTTTTGTTTTATCTGTTCCCTTATTTTCTCTCAGGATAGTTTTTTTTTTTACTGGTAATAATGGTTTGTTTCTTTGGACTGTTTTAAATAAAAGATACAGCTTTATTTTGTTTATGGTTTTAGTAGGATGACTGATTCTTAAGTATGATTTTTTTTCAGTTTTGCTGTTCAGAGAGGCAACCAGAATGGGTGATCATTATTTTTTATGTTTCAGCAGCTGCATCATTGTGTTTTTCCTGTAAAATACTTAACTCAATAATGTGGGTTGGTGCTGGATTTATCACAGATAAACTTATTTGATATATCTAGTGAGTGCTTTTGATTTGGAAAGTAAATTGGGTGCTATTGTGTTATCCTATATGGTACACGTCTATAGTAACAGAGAAGTAAACATTTGACTATGTTCTTGGAGGCCATTTGAGAATTGAAAGCTAATTGCAAACATGGTTGCTAATAGTTCAGGGTTAGGTCTGAAATGGTAAATGACCACTTGGTGTATTGAAATTGTAGGCAGGATCATCTTAATTGGTTTCATTTCTGTGGATGGTTATGTTTTACAATCATTACACAACACTTCATCTGACTTTTTTAGGCAGTACTGTTGTATTGCTAATAACAATCATGTCTTTCTCAGATGATTCTAATGGCAGTATTTCTGATAGTCAAAGTCTAGCTAGCGAGCATTTAGTTCTGTGATTCCTGTAAGACTACAAAATGCTACCTGTCATGTTAACAGTGTTGCAGAAGTCAGGGATTTAACTTTCCATGACATGTAGTGACTTCAGAGCTGAGTATACTAATACTGGTGGTGAAGGAGGCAAACTCCCCACATGGAGGTGTGGGACACCTAACCCTAACCCACCCCCCAACAAACAAATTTAAAAGTTTTTCTTTGTTTTCCTCCCACCCAACTTGCTGATACCTTTGAAGAAGACTAGAGCTTGACAACACATTATGTATAGTATTGACTAAATGGGATGCCTGGCTGGCATGGCTCTCAGTCTCTATTTTTGGCTTTATCCTTGATTTTAAAAACAAATCAGGGCAAAGCCTCAAATCGGGGACACTTTTTAAATGTATGTACAGTGGATATAAAAAGTGTACACACCCCTGTTAAAATGCCAGGTTTTTCTGATATTAAAAAATGAGACCACAATAAATCATTTCAAAACTTTTCCCACCTTTAATGTGACCTATAACCTGTACAATTCAACTGAAAAACAAATCTGTTAGGGGAAAAATATAAAAAAATAAAAAAAGTACAATAAGCTGGTTGCATAAGTTTGCACACCCTTAAACTAATACTTTGTTGAAGCACCTTTTTATTTAATTACAGCATTCAGTCTTCTTGGGTAGGAGTCTATCAGCATGGCACATCTTGACTTGTCAATATTTGCCCACTCTTCCTTGCAAAAGCTCTCCACATCTGTCAGATTGTGAGGGCATCTCTTGTGCACAGCTCTCTTCAGCTCACCCCACAGATTTTCTATTGGATTTAGGTCTGAGCTCTGGCTGGGCCATTCCAAAACTTTAATTTTCTTCTGGTGAAGCCATTATTTTGTTGATTTGGATGTATGATTGGGGTCATTGTCATTTTGAAAGGTGAAATTCATCTTTATCAGTCTAGTAGACGCCTGATGATTTTGGGCCAAAAGTGACTGGTGTTTGGAACTGTTCATAATTCCCTCCACCTTGACTAAAGCCCCAGTTCCAGCTGAAGAAAAGCAACCTTAAAGCATGATACGGCCACCACCATGCTTCACCATGGGGATGGTGTTCTTTTGGTGATGCAAAGTGTTGTTTTTGCGCAAAATGTACCTTTTGGAATTGTGGCCAAAAAATTCAACCTTGGTCTCATCAGACTATAACACATTTTCCCACATGCTTTTGGGAGACTTGATGTATTGTTTTGCAAATTTTAGCTGGACCTGGATGTTTTTCTGTGTGAGGAAAGGCTTCTGTCTTGCAACCCTACCCCATAGTCCAGACATATGGAGAATATGGGAGATTGTTTTCACATGTAGTACACAACCAGTACTTGCCAGAAATTCCTGCAGCTCCTTCAGTGTTGCTGTAGGTCTCTTGGCAGCCTCCCTGTCCAGTTTTCATCAATTTTGGAGGGACATCCGGTTCTTTGCAATGTCACGCTTGTCCCATATTTTCTCCACTTTTTGATGACGGTCTTCACTGTGTTCCATAGTATATCCAATGTTGTGGAAATCTTTTTGTACCCTTCTCCTGACTGATAATTTTCAGCAATGAGATCCCTTTGATACTGTGTAAGCTCTCTGCGAACCATGGTTTTTGCTGTAGCAGGCAACTGAATAAATGTCAGGAAAATCCTACTAGGACAGCTGAACTTTATTTGGGGTTAATCAGAGTCTCTTTAATTGATGGCAGGTATGTACCCAAGAAGACTGAATGCTGTAATTAAATCAAAAGGTGCTTCAACAAAGTATTGGTTTAAGGGTGTGCACACTTATGCAACCAGCGTATTGTACATTTTTTATTTTTTATATTTTTTCCCCTAACAGATTTGTTTGCTTTTCAATTGTATTGTACATATTATAGGTCACATTAAAGGTGGGAAAAGTTTTGAAAGGATTTATTGTGGTCTCATTTTTTATATCACAAAAAAATGGCATTTTTAACAGGGGTGTGCACATTATATCCATTGC